>NW_027142431.1:3157524-3160024 GCF_026170545.1 Melanerpes formicivorus
CTTTCTCAAACTGCAGATGAGAAATTATCACTTGTCAGAGCAGACCTGGGTAAGCTCAACTCTGCTCTGATCTCCCCAGCTCAGGAGGGACAGGGATCTACTGGAGAGAATCCAACAGATGGCTACAGAGATGCTGAAGGGACTGGAGCACTGCCTGATGAGGAGAGGCTGAGAGCCCTGGGGCTGTTTTAGTCTGGTGAAGAGAAGACTGAGAGGGGATCTGATCAATGTCTAAGAATACCTGAGGGCTGGGGGTCCAGAGGGAGGGGACAGGCCCTGCTCAGTTGCACTCTGGGATAGAACAAGGGGCAATGAATATAAACTACAGCACAGGAGGTTTCACCTCAACATGAGGAGGAACTTCTTGACTGTGAGGGTCACAGAGCACTGGAACAGGCTGCTCACAGATGTTGTGGAGTCTCCTTCTCTGGAGACTTTCAAGACCCATCTGGATGCATTCCTGTGTGATCTATACTAATTTCTATGGTACTGCTCTGGCAGGGGGGTTGGACTTGATGATCTCCAGAGGTCCCTTCCAACCCCTAACATCCTGTGATCCTGTGAACATAAGTCCTGCAGCAGGTTTATGATTTATTTGATTGTTTCATTTCTATGACCTGACTAGAAACATGTCAGAACATCATTCTTTAGCCCTTGAGTGGAAATCCAACAAGCTGAAGAATCAGCCCTAACTCTCAGTTCTTTAATAAGTGAATACTGATATTTTGGCATTACTTTCCAGTCACTGGCTGAATATTGGACTAACAAAATTAGCTAATGATAGATATTTTAATGATATATATTATATTAAATGGTAATGATACATATTTGTTTTAATGATACATATTTCACTGCAATTATAAGACAGCCAAAGGAGATTTTCAACACAACTGATAGAGCTTAGTATATTGGTTATTGATGAATTGCAATGAAGGAGGGGAAAAAAAACTACCCAAAATAATATCAATTCTTATTCAATAATTACTCTTCAGCACTCCAGAATTATTTTGAGTTGTGTCTAATTATACAAACATTTTAATGCATGATGAATTGTATATAAAATTGAGGGGGGCGTTGCCACAGTACTGCTCCTACTAGTGGCTTCCTGCAGCTAGGAAAAGCACTGAGTGCTGTCAGGGCATTTGAAATTAAGTTGGAACACATGACAATATAAGAGCAGGGAGAGAATCTGCATTTCTCTGTCATGAGCAGACTCCCTAAACAGCTGAGGTTATAGTTTTACTGTAGATTCATCAACAGATTTCCTCTATTTAATTCCTGCCTTTCACAATACCAAGATTCAAAGATTTAAAGTGTTTGGCTTGTTAAGGCTGGTTTGTTTGCTTGTTTTAACTGGAAATGGTCATTTGAAGCTCTGTCTCTGTACACAGTCAGCACAGAGGTTTGCAAGTTTACATCTGAAGAGCTGCATTCTGATTTTACATCCATGCAAAGAAAAAATAGTGCCAATTAAATCTGTTACTCTATACCAGCAGGTGGAAAAATGGACAGTAAGAGTAAGATTTCCTTATTCGTTTAAAGAAAAAGTAGAAGAAGGATAACGAGCAAGAGGGAAAGGGGAAGGGAAAGGGAAAGGGAAAAAAGGAAAAGGAAAAGAGGAAAATAAAAAGAGAAAGAGAAAAAAGAGAGAAGAAGAAAAAGAGGAAGAAAAAGGAGAAGAAAAAGGAGAAGAAAAAGAAAAGGGAGAAGAAAAAGAAAAGGGAGAAGAAAAAGTAGAAAAAGAAGAAATAGAAAAAGGAGGAGAAGAAAAAGGAGAAGAAAAGGAAAAAGGAGAAGAAAAAGGAGAAGAAAAGGAAAAAGGAGAAGAAAAAGGAGAAGAAAAAGAAAAAGGAGAAGAAAAAGGTAAAGAAGAAGAAAAAGAAAAAGGAGAAGAAAAAGGTGAAGAAGAAAAAGAAAAGGGAGAAGAAAAGGAAAAAAAAGAAAAAGGAGAAGAAAAAAGAAAATGAAAAAGATAAAGAAAAAAGAGAAGAAGAAAAAGAAGAAGAAGAAGAAAAAGGAGAAAAAAAAAAGGAGAAGAAAAAGGAGAAGAAAAAGAAAAAGGAGAAGAAAAAGAAAAAGGAGAAGAAAAAGGAGAAGAAAAAGGAGAAGAAAAAGAAAAAGAAAAAGAAAAAGAAAAAGAAAAAGAAAAAGAAAAAGAAAAAGAAAAAGAAAAAGAAAAAGAAAAAGAAAAAGAAAAAGAAAAAGAAAAAGAAAAAGAAAAAGAAAAAGAAAAAAAAAAGAAAAAGAAAAAGGAGAAGAAAAAAGAAAATGAAAAAGATAAAGAAAAAAGAGAAGAAGAAAAAGAAGAAGAAAAAGAAAAAGGAGAAGAAAAAGGAGGAGAAAAAGGAGAAGAAAAAGGAGAAGAAAAAGAAAAAGAAAGAAAAAGAGAAAAAGAAAAAGAAAAAGAAAAAGAAAAAGAAAAAGAAAAAGAAAAAGAAAAAGAAAAAGAAAAAGAAAAAGAAAAAGAAAAAGAAAAAGAAAAAGAGAAAAAGAAAAAGAA